>NW_027279271.1:370000-375322 GCF_046629955.1 Centroberyx affinis | reverse complement strand
TTAATCATTATGACCTATATGGCTTTATAGCTATTCATAAATGCATTATAAGTGTGTTAATACCCCTGTGATCCATGATGATTCATTACATTTGCATTGTGGCCATGTAGCTGACGCTCTTATGGACACACTGGGTGTAAACAATGTCCATAAATGATATGTTCACTGCATACTAAATCTGAATTGAAAAAGAAGTCAGTTGGATTAGTTTTTAGTGTGCAGTCAACATGTCATTCATGAGCAGCATTGGAACCTTCATGGGTCAACACACCTGCACTCTAACACAGTTCTTCCCCACCTTTCCTGACCTTTTGCAGACCTGAAATTGCTGCCACCGCAGTATTTGAGGTATGTGAAAAATTGTGCACTAAATCCATCACATAAGCCCTTTTTACACAGCTGACCCAGGTATAAAAAAAAAAATGCTGTAGCACAGCTGGGATAGAATTAATCATGATGCATTTCACACAGGCGCTCCTTATCCGCCTTATACCTGGTATGGTCATCCTTGCGCTGCGGAGAGGAATCTGCAGTGTATCTTGTGCCACAATAAACACAGTTTGTCTTGCAAGTAACTGTTGTTTGAAATCGCTCAAACTAGGCTGCACCAGATGGTTACAATGGCATTTGGACAGACATTTCTCCGGCTTTACTTGGCACAGAACAAACACCGGGTCACGTCAGGCTTTTCTCCTGCTTTCGCTCCTTGATTTGACGTCTTTCCGCAGAAATCAAACCACCGTTAACCATAACCCAGTATAAATGCTCTATGTAAACCAAGTTGCTCTCGTGAGCCGGTGCACAGGCAGTCTGCGTGGTTGTCACAGTAGCTTGTGGTGCAGTCCAGCAGCTGCTCATGGTAGTGTGTCATTTCAAAATGCTGATATTATTGTGGCTATTTTAGCCTGATTAGGATTTTTTTCCAGGCATTTTCATATAGAAGTAGCCATGGTTGAAGTTTGTATTGCTGCACTGCTGCTCCACTGCAATGAGCAACTATTTGGAATATTCACATTGTTCAGTAATGCCATAAAACAAGAATGGTTAGGGTTGTTATTGGAAAAACACATTACTCATTACTTTTATAAAGTAATGAATTACTTTACTTATTACTCCCTGAGAAAACTGCTCTCGTCATATTTCTTTTTTGTTAAACCTTGAAACGATTGACCTTGAAAACGATTACTTGCATTCTTTGGGCCAGTAAATATTGTCGACCTAAGCCATATTACCAGCAAAAATATCTAAATAATAACAGACACAAAATCTTTCTTTCAGGTTTTTAATAAAGATAAAGCCTATAGCATTACATTCTGACTTTCCGGGTCATATTTATCACTTTGCTGGCTTGTACATGTGCACTCTACTTGGAATCCTGACATTTCCGACATGACTTGAAGGCAGCATAAGACGAGGGGAATCTTTCATAGATATTACTGCCTTACTTTCCTCTGTTACAGGAAAAAGTAATGTGACCGTGACTGGTGGAGGATTTCTAACATGGCCGCCGCAGTATCAGGGGAGTCCACAGAGTCGTCTAGGAAACCCTGCTGTATATGGAGAGGATATCAAGGATCTGCTTCATTAAGACACACAGTAGGCACTCACAGCCATGTACAGGCTGAGTTCTGCTGTAATGGCCTTACAAGGGAAAGTCCGTCTCTGACAGGAAAGCGGTACGATTCAGTCGTCACTCATCTCTCTTCCCTCTCTCTCCCTCTCCTTCTGTCTATCTGTCTCTCTCTCTCTTTCTCTGTCTCTCGCTTCACTTTGTTGCTCACGATCCCTCATTCCCGATGTCTTCCTCTTCTCTCTCTGTCTGTGTCCCATGTTTCAATTAAAAGATATGGTCCTTAACTTACTCTTTCCTCTATTTTCTCTCCCTACCTCCCTCCTCTCTCTCTCTCTCTCTCTCTCTCTCTCTCTTCCCCCTGTGCCGGGAGATATGGGTCACTCAGGGGGCAAACTTCATTTCCGTAAACGAGGACAGAAAAAGAAATCCTGACACACCAGTTAGTTAACGGCACACTGCCCCCCTCTCACCCCAACACACACACACACACACACATATGCACACACTGCGAGCTGAGACCTGTTTGTCGAGCTAATTAGCATTCACTCTATCTGCGTGTGTGAGTATGTGTCCATGTGAGCAAGCGTGTGTGTGTGTGTGTGTGTGTGTGTATAGCTGGGATGGGGTCATGATCTGTGGCCCAGTTTTGACTGAATAAGGGAGAATACTGTAGGCCCAACGAAGAGACAGGGGTTGGCAAGGACAGATATAGATAGATGTGAGAAAATGAGAGAGAGAGAGAGAGAGAGAGAGAGAGAGAGGGAGAGAGGGAGAGGGAGACACATAGAGTGAGAGAAGTAGATGGGGATGTTAGAGTTGTTAACAACAACAAAAGCACCATGGTCCCACATGTACTTTCTGTGTGTG
Organism: Centroberyx affinis; assembly: GCF_046629955.1. NCBI lineage: Eukaryota > Metazoa > Chordata > Actinopteri > Beryciformes > Berycidae > Centroberyx > Centroberyx affinis. The sequence continues at coordinate 372,882 of NW_027279271.1, read as the reverse complement.
TGTGTGTGTGTGTGTGTGTTTGTGTGTGTGTGTGTGCGTGCGAGTCTGTGTTTGTTCCTCTGTGGTATCATTACCGGCTGTCCCGCTCCCGGGGGAGTCCATGTTTACCCAGCATGCTCTCTGAGCTGTCGCCACGGGGATCGGCGGCCCGTCATCGCCACGGCAACCAAACGACTCAGCGAGCCCGCCTTGATGTCACCTTCGAAACGCACGCTGCCTGTTCAGCCAATTAGCCAAGCCTGCCTGTAAAACAGCTGACAACCGAGTGAACGTTAAAGTTTAAATCCAACCTGAAGCACATGGGAGAGTTACAGTCCATATTTGTCAGCGTGAAAAAATCAAATGTTCAAATCAGCAAGTTATTAAGCAAGATATATATATGTTTACATCCACAAATGTTCATACGAAAGTCTAAGCTCCTAGGAATAGCAGATGTAAATGCTGTTGTTGGAGATTTTCCATTTATGTCCCTATCCAACTGGAGGAGGTGGAGAGGAGAGGAATATGTGCAACACAGTGCAACACAGTGCAACACACACACACACACACACACATACTGCAAAAAGTTTGACACCATCGCAAGACACACGCTGTGTCTTGCTTCAGCGATTCAACATGTTTACGGTTGAAACAGCATGCTGGGGCGGGACTGTTCAAAAATACTTTGTGCATAATCTTCAGTTGCCATAAATTAGAGATTCTTCAGAATGAATAAATTCCAGCCGGGATGCAGCCATGGGGTCTGTGGGGGTGAACGCCAAAAACTGCTCCACTCACTTTGAAAGTTGTGAAGTTGCAGGTTTTATATGATGGGAGGGGAGGGGGATTGTTCAAAATCTGTGATGGTGTTATTGATTGGAATTTTTATGAACATCTACTGGTACATTTTCCAGGAAGAAATAGATACGATACGATAAATAAAATAGAAAAAACTGAAATTGGTGTACATTATGATATAGATAATTAGCTATGGCCTGAAATCACATTAGAAAGGAATTTAATTATACTTATATTAGACGGCTGAGATTCAACTTGTACTAATGACGTGTGTGTGTGTGTGTGTGTGTGTGCATCTAAAACTCTCATATTAACAAGACTCCCTGTGGGTTGCATGCATGACTCACTCAGCGCACTTGTGACAGTGCTGTCACACACACACACACACACACACACACACACACACACACACACACACACAGCAGTGTGAGATATCATGGCTATGCAGATGATATAGCGCTGTGGGGGTGTTTCTGTGGAAGAATAGAGGGATATCTCTCAGAGGACAGAGAGACAACAGAGAGGAGAGGAGAGGAGGAGGAGGAGGAGGAAGAGTGACAGAGTCTCAAGTTCCTCAACCAAGGCAGCTGCATCCCAATTAAATTCATTTTAAACACACATTTTCAAGTGTGTGTGTGTGTGTGTATGTGTGTGTGTGTGTGTGTGTGTTTATGTCTGTATCTGTTTGTCCATGAAGTGATATAGGCTGCATCTGTGTGGGAAGTGATATATGGAGGCTTTGCATTCACGTCACAAATCTCCATCAAAGCCATGGAGGTCCAGTGGAGAATTGGCTGTGTGCAAATACTGTCTGAATATATAACAACCAGGCTGGAAAGAGAAATACCTGTATTAGATAGTCATGGTGTAGGTAGGTCAATTCACAGTGATGGTTAGCTGACTAGATGCCAGAGGTGGGGACTCGAGTCACTTGACTTGGACTCAAGTCACAGTTTTAATTGCTTGAGACTTGACTTGATGCGTGAAGAGAAGACTTGAGACTTGACTTGACTTGGGTTCTGGTGACTTGGGACTTGACTTTGACTTGTACTTTGATGACTTGAAAAGGTTTCTAAAGTCTTGACTTGAGATCTTGTGTTTGTGTAAATGACTCAGATTGAAAGTGATGAGATTTGTTCCAGCAGACAACTGAATTTAAATTCTGTTTTCTGAATTTGTATGGAATGATTGAATTTATTGAAGTTGAAACTGATTATAGAAATCAAACTCATGATGCTCTTACCAAGTTTTTATCCTATTAAAACCATATTGCATTGAAAAGTCCTAGATATTTAGTTTTCTTTAAGATATTAAAGATACTGGACTCTTGATTTGTTCCAACTTGACTTGCTGTTCTACATTTAAATGATTTGGACTTGACTTAGACTTGACTTGGTAATCTACATTTAGACTTGAGACTTGACTTGACACTTGTGTCTCAAGACTTGAGCCTGACTTGGGACTCGAGTGAATCTGATTTGGTCACACCTCTGCTAGATGCTATAGCTAACTTACAAGCTGACATTATCTAAACACAAAATTGATCAGATGTGTCAATGGTGAAATGAATAGTTCCCAGTCAGTGCAGAAATTAACTACATCTATTCAATTCTGTTGAGATGACAAAATCAGAAGTTTTATTTTATTGAGGACTATATGGCCGCCACAGAGTGCGTTACATCATCTGAGAGCCTTCTGCTGAATATTTGAAGTCAGGGTTAAGGTAAGGTCCATTAATCAAGTGGTTATGACCATGTTTGTGTGTGTGTGTGTGTGTGTGTGTGTGTGTGTGTGTGTGTGAATGTGTAGGTTCATGGATGCATATTTCATGATAATCAATACTGCCCTGATGGCACTACACCCTTCTTTTCCGCCTTCCTGTCTCTCATTTCATTTGATCAATACATGTAGCAATTAAAGACGTTTTAACTGAACAATTTAACATATTTTAAATGAGTTTTGAGACAGTGTTTTAAAGCTACATTATGTAAGTTTTTCATGGTAAAATACTGCCTTCACTCTGAGTGATGTGTTGGGACTCATCCAGAGAAAATCCACCCATCTGCGCTGCATGAGAGCACCATGTTGTCCCATTCCAACCTCTG